>NW_017670304.1:196194-242809 GCF_001879085.1 Nicotiana attenuata
ATGAGTGAAATGCATGAAAATAACATAATAATCTCGATATTCCTTCCGGATAAACTTTTCCAACTGCGTATTATTCTGAGACCCATGAACAGAAGATAATAATGATTCTCATGGGGAATTAAGAATATAGACACCCCTACTATTTCTACGAATAGAGTACTTTATAGAAATCGTGTATTTGCTCGTTTCTTCAGTATAATTTGGACCATGCGAAAAGAAAGAAGGAATAGCCTTAACATACCTGGAGTAGGAACAACTCCGAATAATTATCCCATTAAAAACCTTCGTGGATTGAATTTAGGACCCAAAAATCGGATTAAGCTTCTGAATCATTGGAAGCTGATGAACGAAAACATCTTCTGTTTTTAGCGTGGAAGTGCCTGGATGTTGCATCTTCTGCTTCTTTGAACAAAGTGAACAAAATTTCCAGCCTCTTACTTTGTTGAATTGATGAACGTCTTCTGTTCTTAAATTTCCAAACCAAGAATGAAGCCATTTTTAATTGTTCTTATCTTTTTGACCCATTTTAATTGTAACAAGACTTTGCTTATGGATTTTTAATGCTGCACAAAGATTCTGTTTCTAATATCTTTTGGTTTTGAAAACCAAAATACAGAATATGGTTTCTCATATCCTTGGTTTGCTAACACCTTAAAGCTTAGTCACTCCCATCATTTAGCCATTTGGCAAAAGTGACTATTAGTCACTTCCAATTTCGTGGCTTCTTGCCACGTGGGGTGGGGTGGGATGTTAAGTTTTATCCACTTATTAGTTAACCGGGTTTGTCCCGTTATCCGATAATTAACCAATTACCCGCATAATTTAAAAATTACCACAAATTGCTTAAAATTCTATTATTATTTTTTTTTTTAAAAAAACACTTCATATATACTTTATATATTATACTACCGTGGTCATATGGTACTTTGTATGGTACTAGTTCATAATTATCGGGCATTATTGCTCGACCCGTATTTTATTCCAAATTGGCCACTTTCCACGAAACTCGTTTTCTTTAATCCGTGTACCCCTTTATCCTTCATAACACTTACAATCCTTATAATCTCCAAATAATCTTTTCCTTGGACTGATGTCAATTACCTTACAACAAATTCAACGCACAATACTACAGGGTGCAACACTGTCGTAACTTAATACCGCGAAGCGTGACATCACTGTAATGTATTACTGCAGTGGGTAACATCATCGTAATATATTACTGCAGGGCATAGCATCGTCGTAATATAATACTGCGGGAGGTAATATCAACGTAATATTGCGGAGCGTAACATGGAGGTACCGGTGTCGGGGCCACATCGTGCACCGCGAACATTTCTCTCGCGGCATGCTATTCCCCGTAGACGGTTTTAATCCCATCCTTTGTCGGGAATTTCATTATTTGATGGAGGGTGGATGGAACTACTCTCATGCAGTGTATGCATGGCCTTCCGAGCAAGGCGTTGTATCTCATGTCTCCCTTGATGACATGGAATTTGGCATTTTGGGTTGTGTCAGCCACGTTGACTGGGAGGGTGATTTCCCCTTTCGTTGTTTCGCTCACCATGTTGAATCCGTTGAGGACTCGAGAGGCGGGTACGATTTGGTCAAGCAGTCTGAGTTGCTCTACCACCCTCGACCTGATAATGTTGGCCGAGCTACCTGGATCCACAAGTACACGTTTAATTTGAAATGTATTTACAAGGAAAGAGATTACCAGTGCGTCGTTGTGAATGTGAGGGCATCCTCGGGTATGTAGCCTCGAGTTCGCTTTTCTCTAGTGATGGATATTTTTGTTCTTCTCATCATGGGCTCCTGTGGGGCATCGATGCCTCCCAAGATCATGTGGATGAAATGTTGTGGCTCATTCATTTCATTCTTCTTGGCCGCCTCTCTTTCTCGGAACTGATTTTTGACCCGGTCGCTTAGGAATTCTCGGAGGTGGCCTTTATTGAGTAGTCTGGCTACTTCTCGGAGCTGGTGGCAATCCTCGGTCCTGTGGCCGTGTGTGTTGTGAAATTCACGCACTAAGTTATGATTCCTTTGTGAAGGATCTGATTGTACAGGCCTGGGCCACCTGACGTCTCTGATCTTACTGATGGTGAGCACGATGTCTAATATGTCAACGTTGAAGTTGTATTCCGACAAGCGAGGTGCCTCCGTTGGCCCTGTGTGCCTATCAAATCCGGCTCTGTTGATGAGTCCCCGAGGATTCTGTCCTCGGTCCATCCTTCGATCGTTGTGGGGTATGTTGTGCCTCGGGGCGTTTCCCCTGTCTTCGATGTATGGCTAGTACCTTTCTTTGTTTGGTTTTGGCTCCTTTGCCAGAAGCCTGCTTGGGTATACCAAGCCCGAGGGGGCTCCTAGCTGGTCGTCCTCGACCTTGATTTTCAACTGGTATTGGCTATGAACGTCCGACCAGGTCACGGCGGGATATTTGACCAGATTCTGTTTCAGCTCCTTCGAAGCCATCGAGCTTCGTTCGTTCAGACGTTGAGTGAAGGCCTGTACTGCCCAGTCATCGGAGACTGGTGGTAGTTCCATTCTTTCCATTTGAAAGCTAGATACGAACTTTCGCAACATCTCATTCTTGCTCTGCTTAATCTTGAAGACGTCAGATTTCCATGTTGCTACCTTGATGGCACCAGCATGTGCCTTTATGAAAGAATCCGCCAGCATGGCAAATGAATCTACCAAGTTTGGGGCCAGGTTATGATACCACATCATTGCCCCTTTAGAAAGTGTTTCCCCGAACTTCTTCAGCAGGACGGATTCGATCTCATCGTCCCTCAGGTCATTGCCTTTCACCGCACAAGTATAAGCAGTAACGTGCTCATTGGGGTCCGAGGTTCCGTTGTACTTCGAAAGTCCTGGCATTCTAAACTTCTTCGGAATGGGTTTCGAAGCCGCTTCCTGTGGGAACAGCTTTTGCACGAACTTCTTTGAATCCACACCTTTCAAGATCGGGGGTGCTCCCGGAATCTGGTCGACCCTGGAATTGTAGGTCTCAACCCTTTTGTCGTTGGCCTCTATCTTCTCTCGCCCGATTCGATCCTCCTTGTGAGGTCCTCGAGCATCTTTACGATGGCGGGGTCGGCTACCGACCCGTTGTTGCTTGATCTCTCTAGTAACTGCTCGGCTGGGGGAGCCGTCCTCGGTGCTACCGTGCTAGGAGTTTTCTGGTGACTTTGCAACTGAGCAATAGCCAACTGTTGTGCCTGCAACATTTCAAAAATAACGTGAAGGCTAACCTCCCGTTCTTCCCCTAGCTGGGGTTTTCTGGGCTTCTTGTTGGTTGCCTTGGTGTATGCTCCTGTTGGTGTGGGATCTTATTTTGACGTGTTGAGCGTCGTGTGAAACCACGTCCACGGGATTTGGTTCCGGTGCATTCTCCAGGTTTCGTGGTGGTACACCAACACCTGGGACGTCAACACCATTTTCTCTGTGGTCTTCAAGGTTGATATTTTCACGTGCGTTTACTGAGTTAGACATTTTGACCTGAAATCAAAGATCATGGACAAGAAAAAGTGTGAAAGGTAACTTGCGCTACGTGGTTAAACCAGCAAGAAAATAATCACTATTATTTTTAGCCCCACGGTGGGCGCCAAACTATTTACCGTGAAAATGGTAATAACAATTAAATTTGATTATGGGATTCTAAAAATACGTGATCTATTTTTATGCTAGTTGTTATGCAGTTGATGCTATGTGAAAGACTTAGAAACGAGATAGGAGTTGGAGAACAACGTGATAACCAAACCGAATGATCAATAGTCGGGGCCTCGAGCTTGCTTATTCGAGGGCCTCGAAGTCGAGTCTGGAGCTCGGCTGAGAGCTATCGGGGGTAATTGATGGGTGACTAACAGTTAGAATAAAATCAATGATGGCTCTTTATGGCCAATAATAATCACTAAATGATGAACAATAAATAGAACACAATGAATGTAAGCAATAAATAGAGTAATGAACTCAAGAGAATGCATTAGAGAGAATAGAGAATGTTCTAGTGTTTTTAGTATTGAGCAACAGATATATACAAAATGACAAGGATCCCCTTTATATATGAGGGGGAATCCCAATATAGTACAAATACATTTATTACAAAGATATGGAGATGGGACAGGTAGTTACTGCCATGATGCAGGCTCAGACTAGCCTGACAGGCTTTGTCGGCTTTAGCTACACGCATTAGGAACTCCCCGCTCTCTCCCTGTAACCGTCGGTCCGTACTGCTCCGAGGTCGAGCGTTGATGGCCCTCGAGGGATGAAACTCGATCGTGGTTTTGAGCCTTCGAGGTGTCGTAATGGTGGAAAATTGGACCCTCCGATTTTACCGTGTACAGCAAGCTTAGCTCAGCCAGCAGAATCTGTAGCTGGTTCGTCATCATCAGTACGCCCCCCTGGGCAAGGTTCGCAAGCACCAATGAGTCATGGTAGAGGCAGAGACGGAGCATCTAGCTCGAGCGGTCCTCAGAACCGCATTTATGTGTTGCCAAGAAGACAGGATCAGGAGTCATCGCCTGATGTTGTTGCAGGTATATTATCAGTCTCCTCATATGATGTATATGCACTAATTGACCCAAGTTCCACCTTATCATATGTTACTCCGTTGGTTGCTAGTAAGTTTGGAATAAAACCTGAATTGGTTAAACCTTTTGAGGTGTCTACACCCTTTGGGGACTCAGTGATAGCTAAGTGTGTATACTGTATAATAGTAGTTCATAGTCGATCTACTGTAGCAGACCTAATCGAGTTAGGCATGGTAGAATTTTATGTTATAATAGGTATGGATTGGTTGGTTTCTTGTCATGTCAACGTTGATTGTAGATCAAAGATAGTCCGATTTCAATTTACAGTGGAGCCTGTTTTGGAGTGGAAAGGTAATACGGTGTCGCCGAGAGGTAGATTTATTTCCTATCTTAAGGCAAGGAAGATGATTAGAAAGGGCTGTATTTATCACTTAGTTCGGGTTAAGGATGTGGAAGTAGAGTCACCAACCATACAGTCCATCCCTGTGGTTAATGAGTTTCCCGATGTTTTTCCCAATGAGCTTCTAGGTCTTTCGCCAGAGCGAGAAATTGAGTTTGCTATTGACCTACTACCAGATACTCATCCAATATCTATTCCTCCCTAAAGAATGGCCCCCGCAGAGCTGAAAGAGTTAAAGGAACAACTAAAGGACTTACTTGAAAAAGGCTTTGTCTGACCTAGTACATCACCGTAGGGAGCACCTGTGTTATTTGTGAGGACTTACGGATGTGTATTAATTATAGACAGTTGAATAAGGTGACGATCAAGAATAAGTAGCCGCTCTCGAGGATAGATGATTTATTTGATCAGTTGTAAGGTGCCAAGTGTTTTTCAAAGATAGACTTGAGGTTCGGGTACCATCAGGTAAGGGTTAAGGAGGAAGATATTCCGAAGACAACACTCGGGACCAGATACGGGCACTTCGAGTTATGTCATTCGGTTTGACCAATGCCCCTGCAGTATTCATGGATTTGATGAACCGTGTGTTCAGGCCCTTTTTAGATCCGTTCGTAATTGTATTTATTGATGATATATTGGTGTATTCTCGTTCAGAGGCTGAGCATGCAGATCATTTGCGTACGGTGCTAAAAGTTCTACAAAAAGGGAAGTTGTATGCAAAATTCTCTTAATGTGAGTTCTTGTTGAACTCTATAGCTTTCCTTTGGCATATCATTTCGGGTGAAGGCATCCGGGTGGATACACAAAAGATTGAAGCAGTAAAGACATTGGCCTTGACCCACAACACCGACGGAGGTTCGTAGCTTTCTCGATTTGGCAAGCTATTACAAGAGGTTTGTAGAGGGATTTTCTTCCCTTTCAGCGCCTTTGACAAAGTTGAATCAGAAATGAGCAAAGTTTTAATGGACTGATGCTTGCAAATGGAGTTTCCAGGCATTGAAGGATAAATTAACTTCAGCAACGGTTCTAACGCTCCCAGAAGGGACCGATAGTTATGTTATCTATTGTGATGCTTCGGGCGTTGGATTGGGTTGTGTGCTGATGCAGCATGGTAAGGTTGTAGCTTATGCTTCTAGACAACTAAGAAAGCACGAGAAGAACCACCTGACCCAGGATTTAGAGCTAGCCGCGGTGATTCATGCACTAAAGATGTGAAGGCACTACTTGTATGGCATTTATGTTGATATCTATACGGATCATAAGAGCCTCCAGTATATCTTCAAGCAAAAGGAATTGAATTTACGTCAAAGGAGATGGTTGGAGCTACTTAATGACTATGACGTTGATATTTTATACCATCCGAGGAAGGCGAACGTAGTAGCCGACGCCCTCAGCCGTAGATCTATGGGTAACCTGTCATATTTATAGCTAGAAAAGAGGGGAATAGCCCATGATATTCATCAGCTAGCTAGTCTTGGAGTTCGGTTACTGGACTCAGGTGATATTGGAATTACTATTCAGGATACGGCAACATCCTCTTTAGTAACTGAAGTAAAGAAATGCCAGTACGAGGATCCTGTGTTAGTTCATTATAGGGATACCACCCCTTAGAAGGAGAAGGCACCGTTTGAAATTACAGAAGATGGAGTCCTTAGATATCGAGGACGATTATGTGTCCCTAATGTTGCAGGGCTGCGTCGGCAGGTTATGGAAGAAACTCACTATTCTCATTATTCTATCCATCCAGGAGCGACAAAGATGTATCATGATATCAGGGAAGTATATTTGTGGGACGGAATGAAAAAGGATATAGTAGAGTTTATTACTCAGTGTCCTAACTGTCAGCAGGTTAAGATTGAGCATCAAAAACCCGGTGGATTATTGCAGACTATGGAGATACCGACTTGGAAATGGGAAGTAATCAATATGGATTCTATCGTAGGCTTACCTAGTACCCAACGTAAGTTTGATTCGATATGGGTGATTGTTGATAGGCTTACAAAGTCAACCCATTTTCTGCCCGTTAGGACTACATATTTCATAGAGGATTATGCAAGGCCTTATATTAAGGAGATAGTACGACTTCATGGTGTCCCTTTATCTATTATCTCGGATAGAGGAGCTCAATTTACACCTAATTTCTAGAGGTCTTTACAAAAAGGATTGGGGACTCAGGTAAGTCTTAGCACAACATTTCATCCCCAGACAGTCGGACAGGCTGAGCGTACAATTCAGACACATGAGGATATGTTATGAGCTTGTGTGATAGACTTCAAAGGTAGCTGGGATGATCATTTTCCGCTTATTGAGTTCGCATATAATAATAGCTACCATTCCAGTATTCAGATGGCTCCATACGAAGCTCTTTACGGACGGAAGTGTAGGTCGCCTATCGGGTGGTTCGATGTTGGGGAAACTATGTTAGTAGGACCAGAATTGGTACAACAGACAATCGAGAAAATTAATCTTATACAGGAAAGGCTATTAGCAGCTCAAAGCCGTCATAAGTCTTATGCGGATAATCGACGGCAAGACTTGGAATTTTAGGTTGACGACTGGGTATTCCTAACGTATCACCGATGAATGGTGTTATGAGGTTTGGTAAGAAAGGAAAACTTAGCCCTCGGTACATTGGACCATATAGGATCATACGCAAGGTAGGCCAGGTAGCATATGAGTTAGACTTGCCTTCGGACTTGGAGTCTGTACATCTAGTCTTTCATGTGTCTATGCTCCGTAAATGTACCGGAGATCCTTCCAGAATCGTGTTAGTTGACGAAGTTCAGTTCACAGAGCAGCTATCATATGAAGAAACTCCTATTGCTATTTTAGACAAGAAGGTTCGGAGATTAAGAACTAAAGACGTAGCTTTGGTGAAAGTACTTTATAGAAACAACAATTGGAAGAAATGACTTGGGAGGCCGAGGAAGACATGAAGTCTAGATATCCCTACTTATTTCCTCCTCCAGAGAAGGGTCAGACTGAGACATCACAACCTTAAGGTACATGTATGGATTCTTGTGTTAGTTATTGTCATTGGTCGTGTGAGGCCATTGTCGTTATTAATGATTGTGGTCCTATGTGACGTTGAATTATTGAGTTCTACAGGAAGAGTTGGTAGTAGTATTGTTACAAAAGTGACTCTGCCAAAGCTATATAGATCCCGGGGAGTTAAACATTCGAGGGCGAATGTTTCTAAGGGGGGAAGGATGTTACATCTCGCATTTTCGTACGTTAAAGTTTCATCTTCAGTTAATCGACGTAGACGCAGGGATGAGATTATCTTGAGGTTAATGTATTTATGCTATTTATAACAAGCGATAAGTAAATGTCATAAAGGATAAAGGGTACACGAATTAAAGAAAATGAGTTTCGTTGAAGGTTGCCGATTTGGGATAAAATACAGTTTGAGCTATAATACCCGATATTTATGGACTAGTACCATACAAGGTACCACATGACCATGATAGTATGATGTATAAAGTATATTAAAAATAAGTAGAATTTTAAGTAATTTGAGACAATTCTTAATTATGCGCGTAATTGGTTAATTATCGGGTAACGGGACATTACCTAATTAACTAATAAGTTGGATAAAGATTAAAATTTTCCACCCCCACCCCCACCCCCACCCCCACGTGGCAACAAGACACTAACGAAACAAATGACTCTTGGTCATTTGTGATTAGGTGGCAACCTAATACATTAATTTCAAGACATTTCATTTCTAGGATTTTGAATACAAACAACATTTCATTCTCAACCGCTACAATCAGATTACTACAATTCCTTACACAACACGACAATCAAAAAACGTGAGCTTTAGCACATTAGCAACATAATTTCTTACAAATTCCTACAAGTTCCTACAAATATACAACGTGATTTCTTCAACTAACGAGATTTCTTAGCACATTAGCAACGTAAAATTTTGCGGTTCTAAAGGAGTACGGTGCAACCTTTTCCAAGAACATCATACGAATTTTTCCCTACTCTAGGTATATCAAGGCTAAGCCCTTCCTTCATTTGGCATGATCTATACAACACAAGCGAAACGAGCAAATGCACAACTTTCATAAGTTTCTCTATTCGTAGAAATGCTAGAGATGTGTATATTCTTATTCCCCCATAAGTCTTATTATTCTATCGTTTGTTCATGGGTCTCAGAAAATACGTAAGTTGATAAAGTTTATTTCATGATATTAATCAGAGGCAAAATGGTCTTATGACACTCCGAAAGATTTTATTGACGTACTTATCATACATTGCATTCATGTACAATGACCCATGACCAGATGGTATTATATATGTGTATTTATATGCATATATGTGTATATGGAATATGAGAAAAGGTTACAGCATTATATACGCACCACCACCTGACCAGCTGGTATATGTTGATGATTTTGCCCACAGTAGCCGAGATGATATGATGAGATGCCCTCAGAGGCTTGATGATGTTACGTGCACCTATACCTGTGCATGACACAACATTTACACGCACGCACATGATATTATAATTGTTTTAGGATTTGTTATGTTATTTAGACTTACAGACGAAATTCCTTTTTCCATGTTTCATCTATGTCTCTTATGTACCGATTTACGTGCCTTACATACTCAGTACATTATTTGTACTGATGAACTATTTCCCTGGGCCTGCATTTCATGCTCGCAGGTGCAGGTAGTGAAGTTGAATGTCCCCCTACTTAGGATCCTTGATTAGCGAGAGTTGGCGTGCTCCACTTGATCCGGAGCTGCTTTTGATTTTGGTACGATATGCTTGTATAATATATGGGTATGACATGGCCTAGTCCCATCCTTACACAGTTGTATTTTCTATTAGAGATTTGTAGACAGTTATGTATAATTGGATAGCATGTGGCCTTGTCGGCTTTCAGTTTTGGGTATACAGTTGTCTATAGCAGCCTTGCCGGCTTGCCACTGTATTCTGCATGTATATGTACATGTGTATTTTTGATAGGTTTCCCTCACGTATGTTATTCATGTTTATATCTTAAACGCATGCTTAAGGATGTTAGACATGTATGATTCGAGCACCTGTCGCTACCCACCGGTTTGGTCGTGACATGTGGATTACTTTTTTGGATCGTTAGTGTGTTAACGTAGCATATGGCATTCAGCTCATTTTGGTGGTGTATATGAGATCTGAATAGAGTGGATGACTCTTGAGAAGGTTCTAATGGGTTCAAGATTCATATGTGGTATTTGAGGAAATTTTGAATTTGTAAATGGCCAAAATTTGATATTAGCATCGAATGGTGATGGGACTTGCAGTATTTTTGTATCACTATGGATTTTGCATTTTAGTATCATAAAGGTAAAAGGAACAACTTTAAATTCACAGAAAGTCTCTTCACAGTGAGTGTCTCAATTGTGGTACTTTTGGGGTGCTTAAGAAGGAATACAGCGGCTTATGGGCCTTAGGGAGGTGTGGTTTTATGTTAGGTTCTCTTGTGGTGAGATTTGGGTAAGGATCGTGGTGTTCTGGCAAGGAGAAGTGTTAACTTGAGGGTTATTCGGAATGAACTCGGAGAAATAGAATAGCTTAGTAGTAGGTTGGATCAGCACGGTGATTGATATGATCAGTTCTTTGGGTACTTATGATGCGGTGAGTCTCTACAGGTGCTTTTTGGCCATACTCTTGGGATTGGCAACCTGCGTGGCTTGGTTGAGTTAAAGGGATTCAATTTTAATGGATTGGTTTTGTGAAAATTGGTTTCGAAGTGTTCTAGATGATTTCTGCCATAACTTGAGATGGATTTATCTACATGTATGAGGGGTATGTGGTGTGTTATGATTTTCTCCTAGATGGGATCAAGTGGAAGTTTTCCAGCTAACCGAGTATGTAATCTGCTTATGACCCAGGGTCGATAATGTGGTTCTCGTATTTTCATATTAAGGCATGATAGATGCGACATGTCATGTGGGATTGAGATTTGCATGTGCAAGGTCATGATTCAATTTTGAAGGGGAAGTCATGAATTCTTAAACAATATGGACGATTTCAGATGATTGTTATTACTACTTGGTATTGACTAAGAAGGGTGCGCATTTCAAAAGGCGCAATGTGTTTTGACTTATGGATGCTTCATTGGTATGGCAGTACTTGCCTGGTTGACCGAGTGCTAATGTTCAGGTTTTGCTATGTGGAATGGAAGAATTATAGAAGTATTTCTCGTGGGGATGATTATGTATGAGCGATGTGTTAGTCATTCGAGTGGTAGAGTTGGGATCGGCCATGGTGATTCATGTGTTCTATGAATTTGGAGACTGGGAGTTCTCAGAAGCAGATTGTTTCGGGGTTGCGGACTGTGAAGATATGGCCAAAGTTAGCTAGATGGTAGTACGTGCTATGGTTAGGTCATTGTGGACTTTTGGAGGGCTGTTTATCCATTTAGGGATGACCGGAGTTGATTTAGGGGCCCATTGGTAGGCTCAATGAGGATGTGTATTCTACACCGGGTCAGATTTGTTGACTCGGCATTGTTATTGCTAAAAGGTGTGGCATTCGATTAGAGTTGAGCTTGTTCGTGTTCTGATATGTTCTATGTGTTACTCTTTTATGCTACGAGGGGTTGCGATTTATTGGTTATATGCACACCCGATGCGGTTCTATTTGGGCCTTATAGCGAAATTCGAGCGAGATGGTTATTGGGGTGTTGAATGGTTGATTGCGCCTTGGCTATGGTCTTTCTGGGCTGTGGTATATTGTGTTATTCGCTTCCCCTGGTTATGGACATGCACTTCGTGTACTTAATGTCGAATTGCGTGTGGTTGTTGATTTTGAGGATTGTGGCTTGAGGTGTTTCATAGGACCGGTGTTTGGATGGGGTCACGCGTTGCAGCGGAGTTATGTTGAGATATGACCTTTTGAGTTAGATTCCCGTGTTTCGGTTCTACTATGTGTGATGGGTTTGTAGCATTGTGTTTGTGGTGGCACTTGTTGAGCTTGCGGGACCGTTCTCTCACTTGAGTCATTGTCCATGTTTGAGTACATTTGAATTGTTGCTTATTGGTGCAAAGATTGCACGGTTGTGGCTTTAGGTTGTATTGGTGTGGCATGTCAATATATTAGTTGTCTTTGATGAGATAAGGTCATTGGACCTAGAATGGATACTATTGGATTTGATTACGGTATGTTTGGAAGAATAATATCGGAAGTCAGCTTAGGATTTGTCTTTGGTTCTTGTCGGACGACAGAGAGAGCTCCATGACTTGTTGATCTGATGAGTGGTTATGAGTTTCTGCATGTTTCTTTCATCATCGGCAGTGTACGAAGGTTTTGAACGAGGTTTTATTTTATATGTGGTTTGTATAGTGTGTAGATGCGAGATTCGGGTCTTATAAGAAATTCTGGATGTTAGAAATTGGGTTCTAAGGTACGACCTAAGGTTAAAGTAATGATCTTTATTTATGTTCTGTTTTCAGGCTTACATGGATTGGGTTGACGTGGGATCACCTCGGGATATGTGCATGGTAAGGTTACACGGCGATTTGATGGCTTTGGAATGACTCTGGGCACGTTCAAGGACAAACATATGTTTAAGTGGGGGAGAATGTAACGACCTGGCCGGTCATTTGTGAGTATTTGCATTCCGTTCAGATATTTGAAGTCTTGAGTAGCTTCGTATGATGTATTATGACTTGTATGAGTCGTCGGTTTTGGTTTTCAGGTGATTCGGTATTAATTTGGAAGAATGATTCTCAACTAGGAAACTTTAAGTTGGAAGACTTGACCAAGTTTGACTTTTTAGTATTTGAACTCGGATCGGAGTTTTGATGGTTCAGTTATATTAGAATGGTTATTTTGGACTTTAGCGTATGCCCGGATTTGCATTTGGATATTTCTAGATGATTTAGATACTAATTGGTAAAAGTTGGAAATTTGAAGATTTGGAATGTTCAAAGTTTGACCGAGAGTTAACTTTGATGATATCGAGTTCGAATTGTTGTTTCGGGAGTTGGAATAGGTTCGTTGTGTCATTTGGAACTTGTATGCAAAATTTGGGTTCATTCCAGATTAGTAAGGCTTGAATCGGATGCTTGGTTCGAAGTTTGAAGTTTATGAACTTAAGAGATTGATCTTGATCGACGATTCATGGTTTTGATGTTGTTATGTGTTATTTGAGGCCTCGATAGGTCCCTTTTATGCTTTGGGACTTGTTGGTATGTTCGGACGGGGTCCCAAGGGGCTCAGGTGAGTTTCGAGATGGTTTCAAACCATTTCTAGGCCATTTTTAGTTGCTTTGGCCACAGGGATGTGCATCGCGATCGCAGACTTCGGGTCACGTTCGCTAAGAGCAAATTTTCTGTTTGGGCACTATGAATCGCGATCACGGTAGACTCTTTACGATCGCGTAGAGGAAAATTCTGTTGTCACTGACCCGACTTTGGAAGCTTATATCTTGCAATCTATAAGGAATTTGGAGATGATCCAAAAATGAAAGTTGTAGACCTTTGTGTCTAGTTTTTCGAAAATCAAACCGTTTGTCATTTGGAGTTACGTACCAAAAGTTTATAGATGATACACTACAGTCAGTCTGAGAAGAGTTTAGGAAGGGTTACCTCTGGAACAGTGCATAAAATACTCTATTTCGAAGGTTTCGGACAGCATAGCATATTTTGAGCTATGGAGCTCGGATTGAGGCAATTTTCAGCACATGGATTGGGGTAAGTGTGTTCTACTCAGTTTTGATTACATTTCATGAATCCATCTTTGATTTCGGCATTTGATTGATGATTTTGAAAGATAAATTAGGGGGTTTTGTCTAATCCTTCATAAAGTAAATTTTTGAGTTTTGAACATCGATTTGGAGTCGGATTTTAGTGAAACTATTATGGTTGGACTCACAATTGAATGGGTTTTCGAATTTTGTGAGTTTTGTCGGATTCCGAGGTACGGGCCCGGTTTTGACTTTTTGGTTGACTTTGGGCTTTTTGATTAAAGATTCCACCTTTATCAATTGGGTTTGTTTCCTTTGGCATTATTTGATATTTTTGAGTTGCTTTTGGCTAGTTTCAAGCCGATCGGAGATTGGTACGCACAGGATGGCATTCCTGGAGTATGGGTTGGCTTGCTCGGTATTGGATTTCGCTTGTTCGAGGTAAGTAACATATCTAAACTTGGATTTGAGGGTATTTAACCCTAGGAACTATGTATAAAGTACTCTATTTTGAAGGTTTCGTACTAGATTTGAGGTAAGTAACATATCTCTATTTGAGGGTATACATGCTTCTTCTTTGATCATGTACTCTTGAGGTGACGCACATGCTAGGTGATGAATCATAATTTTAGTCGACTAATAGACTATGACCGGACTTGTTTTGCTGTTATATCTTGTTACATCCATGTTCTCCCTACTTGTTTGATTGTATGAAATATGAATCAAGTTAGAAATCATGTTATATATGCTTATTCTTTTGGGACCCACTGAGATCATCTCTGTTGTTGAGTTATTTGCTTAAATTGCAATTACATACTCAGTCATATTCATTTATTTGCATATCTTATCTCAGTCTCTACTATCATTTATTGTCACATCATGTTATCATTGTTTGGGCTGATTGGCATGAGATATGTGAGCCCGAGAGATTAGATAGATTGATGATTGAGTTGGGGTCTGATGACCGGATTGTGAGTGATATTCATGGGATCGGGTTGCATGCCGCATCAGGTTTTATTTATTCATGATGGGATTGGGTGCACGCCGCAGCAGGTTTTATTTATTCATTATGGGATCGGGTTGCATGCCGCAGCAGGTTTCATTGATTCATGATGGGATCGACCTGCATGCCGCAGCAGGCCATGTTGGCTTACATTAGCGCTTGGGCAGGATTTGCCCTTCCGGAGTCTGACATACTAGCAGTGAGCGCATGTACCGAGTGCCGAGTGCCGAGTGATTGAGTGTGAGATGGTGATATTGATTACTCTGAGAGTGTGAGCACATGACTTCATCACTGTGATGCATTACATTTGACATGCATACTTGGCATGTAGGCATAGAGATGCATTTGCTCATGCTAAACCGTATTGTGACATTCATGGCCTCACATGCACATTAACATGTAGGCATAGAGGTGTACTTTGATTATGCTATCTGATAATGAAATATCTTATCTATTGTTGAAAGTTTTTCGGAAAACTTACAGGTGTTTGATATACTCATATTTTAGTGATTGCGGTGAAAGATTTGGGTTTTACTATTATACTTGAAAAGCATGCCTATTTTTCCGTAAATGTGAACGAGCGAAGCATCATATCTTTGAGTTATTTCTTGTGCTGCTTTTATTATATTGTTACGAGTTGTTCTTTGTTATTGGTGTTGGACTCTGACCTTTGTTCAAGCTCGTCACTACTTTCAACCTAAGGTTAGGTTTGTTACTTATTGAGTACATGGGGTCGCTTGTACTCATACTACATTTCTGCACCTTGCGTGCAGATTTTGGAGCTGATGTTGCTATGTATGGCGGGAGCTGGCATTGAAGATGTACCTGCATTTCAGTTATAGCTGCCTCTTATTTTTGGTAGCTTTACATTTATAAATCTGTTTATGTATATTTCGAACAGATGGTGTATTTCTTTCATACCAGCTTTGTAAACTCTAAATCTTAGAAGCTCATGATTTGTACTATCAGTCCTTGGGTTTTGTATAAAAGTTTAATTATTTCATCATTATTTTTTGAGTAAATCTCATTTGAAATTGGATTATTGTTAAATTGTCTTACCTGGAGCGTTGGGTTAGGTGCCATCACGACTAGTTGAATTTTGAATCGTGACAGTTTCCCATTACCAAAGCCGGTACCGGTAGTACATATCATATCAAATAGAACCTCGCTCCAAACCTTTGCAACACTGTTAATGACGAAAGGAACATGTAAAAACACTTAACCACCCACTAAATTAATAAGTCCTGGAGCTCTCTTGCCCGACAAATACCTCTACCAAAATCTGAGCTGAATGATATTTTTATCCAAACATACCTTATCCAAATCCGATTGCACTAATCCCAGGCCCAATAACCTCATCTTACCTGGTACAAGCTGCTCAACCAACAAGCACACCAAATGCCACCCAGCACCCACGCGACGCAATCCGTGCACCAAAGAAGAAGCATCTCGAACATGATCAATAATGGAAAGAGATCCAAATAAGATAACTATTCAACAAGTTAAACATATACAACCTTGAAAGCACCAGGCAATGACCCCTCCCACAAGGGAGAAAAGAAACACACTGATTAACACAAGGTACCATAACCAAACATAATCCTGTTGCGGCGTACAACCAGACCCGACATCATACCATTGCGGCGCGCAACCCGATCCAAACATTACAATTCACATGGAAATACTCATCAAGCCAGAATGCTTATACCCACCAAACACATATGCATCAACAACAAGCACGTACAATTCATAACCAAAACCACAGGGAGACGGACAACATAACGCGCTACAAGAAAAGCAAGAACAACTCTGGTGCAATATAATCCAACATTTCAAGAGCTTTCTAGCTCAATATATATAGCCACAAGGTCAAAATAGGACCACCATAGACGTGTGAACAATCACGTGGCCTTACAACTTATCATAGCATAAAAAGTAACATATGAAGTCAATCGGGGCAGAAATAACATTCATTCCGCCTGGTAAAACACCCACTAAAATGATGTACAAGAGTAAGCATACCTTATCTGATGTTGAATACATATTCTTGTTAGGCCTGCCTACTAATGGGCCCCTAAGTCAATTCTGATCCTCTCGAAATAGGTAAATAACCTTCCAAAAATCAACAGTAACCTATCCATAACACATACCATCAGCTACCTAACTCTGGACATATCTTTGCAGTCTACAACCAAGGAATAGTCTGCCTACAAGAACTCCCAGTCTCCAAATCCTGAGAATACACTCCATATCTAATCCCAACTCCACCACTCAAATGACTGACACATCCCTCATACATAATCATCTCACAAGAAACACTCCCCTGAATCTTCCACACCACATAGAAAAATTTGAACATCAGCAACCAACAAACAGGCAGTTATCATAATACTAGTCAAGCATTTGCAAGTCAAAACACAATGCGTCTTCTGAAATGCACATACTTCTCAAGTGATACCAGATAGTGCCGGCATTCTTCTAAATATCTGAAACCGTCCATGACATCTAGAACTCATGACCTTCCCTTCGAACTGAACCGCAACCTTGTACATGCAAATCTCAATCTTACATGATTCACCGCAACTATCATTCCATCATATAAAACATGAAATTCCCATTATCAACTCTGAATCACAAGTAGGATAAACACCTCATCAGCTAAAAACTCTCTACTTAACTCAATTCCAGAGAACATCGCAACACTCAATAAACCTTTCACACCTATAGAAGACATCTATCTCAAATCGTGGTTAAGCCATCTCGAACTCTTCGTAACCCAGTAGCACATAACTGAATCTCTCTAAGAACTATCCCGTGCATGAATAATACCCTGGTGCACGCACATGGGCTCAACTCTCACATGTGCGCCACCTATAGCACGTAGCCATCATAAATAAATCAGGCAACTAGTTCCTCAACCAAGTTTAGGTAAGATACTTATCTCAGACAAGCTAAATCAATACTCTAAAAATGCCTTTTCTCATGAATTGACCTCCGAACGGCTTGAATCCAGCCAAAAGCAACTCAAAATTATCAAATAATGCCATAGGAATCAAACTCAAACAATAAAGGCCGAGTATTTAATCAATACTCAAAGTCAACCAAAAATTCAATCTGGGCCTGCATCTCAAAACCCGGCAAAACCCACAAAATTAAATAACTCATTCGAATACTAGTCCAACCATACTAGTTTCACTCAAATCTAACTCTGAATCGAAGTTCAAAACCTAATTATTAATTTTAGAAAAGCTTTGCTTTAAACCCCCAAATTTCTCTTTTAGATTCATCAATCAAAGCCAAAAACAAAGATGGAATCATGTATAATAACCAAATCCGAGTAAAAATACTTACCCCAATCCAAATCGTAAAAGTTTCCTCAAGAATCACAAATTCGAGTTCCAAATCTCAAAATATGATAAAATAAACTCAAAGTACGGAATGTCTACTTTAGATTAATTAACTTACTGCTAATTTGAGATTTCTTTCTCTTTACTTATCAGGTAGTTTATGACCTGATCTTCTATAAAAGAATTGTTAATATACGATCCTGAAATAGAAAAATCTCCACAGTTACGCAAAAAAGAACATAGATCACAATTTCTAAGCGCAACTGAAGGAGAAATATAAGTTGAACTCGAAGGCATCAACATTGGAAACAATATCCAGCAGCTGAACCCACCTCCTGCTTATTTTGAAAAATAATTTGATGAAGTGGTCCCTATGCCAGCAAATAGAATATTGAGAGATTATGCCAGACCTGACCACTTTGACTGTGAATCAAGTATTAAAAGGCCTCATGTTGCGGCCAACAACTTTGAAATCGGAATTGGTCTAATCTAAACATATGTTCAGTTGAGACTCCGGTGAGGATCCACACAACCACTTAATTGATTTTCTAGAATTGGTGAAATGATCAAATATAATGGGGTATCACCACATGCAATTAGGCTAAGGCTTTTTCCCTTTTTCCTAAAAGGAGAAGCTAAAGCCTAGTTACGTAGCCTACCTCGAGGATCTATTACCATATGGGATCAAATGGCAATGAGTCAATTTATCATGTTCGGGAAACAATGAAAGCAATACTCAGAAATTGCCCTCACCATGGAATTATGCAACTATATATTTTCTATCATGGGTTGAAACTCTCAGCTTTAAATGTATTAATGCAGCATGTGGGGGTTCTATAATGGAAAACAACTTTAGAAGCCTTACAACTGCTGAATGAAATTTCAGACAATGCAGCACAAAGGCCAGATGAAAGAGTCACAATTAAAAAGGTTGCAGCTGTTAAAAGAGCAAATGCTTTGAGCACCTTAACTCGGCAAATTACATCTAACACAAAATATTTGAATCTTTCGTAGGTAATGTAAACCAGTTTGACAGTTGCGACATATATGGTGGGAATCATCATAACAATGAATGCGTAGCAATTAATGAGAGGCCAATTCGTGTCGAAAACCCTTAAGGTTTTCATAAGTAACATATTCAAGGTCCAATATAATCAAAATAGAGGCTGCAAAATTTTAGACAATATCCACAAAGATCCCAACAATTACTTTTTCAAGTCTTGAGGATTTATTATATAAATACATTAATACAAACGACAAGAAAATGGAAGGTCAAAGTACAACTCTCAAAAATATAGAAATTCAGGTAATTCAACTTGCAACTCTTGTACCTGGACAAATACAAGGAGCCTTACCAAGCAGCACAAGAAAAATCAATTCAAAGGAACACCTCAAAGTCATCTCCATGTGTTCAGGTAAAGCTCTTAAAGATTTATATGCTGACAGACAAGGTAATATTCAGGCTAGAGCATCCGATAAGTAAAAGTGAGGATCAAGAAATGACTCATGAACCTCCAAAAGAACAAAAGAATAAATGGAAAAGAAAATTTGAAGCTGAAAACTCGAATGCGCAAGTTGCATCTATCTCGTTTCCTAAAAAAATAAAAAGAGGAAAGTTGATAAACAATTCTTGAAAATTTTGAAAATTTTAAAGGAAATCTATATTAACATTCCCTTCACAGAAGCTTTGACACAAATGTCATCTTATGCTAAATTTTTTAAAGAGATTTTATCTAACAAAATAAAATTAGAAGTAGTTTTGTGGTAAAGATTACTGTACAATGCAGAGCTATCCCTCAAAATAAGCTTCCACAAAAGCTTGGAGACCCTGGAAGATTCACAATTCCTTATACTCTAAGAGGAGTTCATCTTAACAAACCATTATGTGGCTCAGGAGCTTCTATAAATCTAATGCCATTTTCAATTTTCAGGATATTAGAATTGGGTAAATTAAAGACACGGGAATGTCCCTACAGTTAGCTGATCAAAGCACTAAGAAACCACGGAGAAAATTGAAAACTTTCTTGTCAAATTTGATAAATTTATTTTTCCTGTAAATTTTATTGTACTTGAAATAGAAAAAAATAGAGAAGTGCCATTAATATTACAGAGACCATTTCTCAGAATGGGAAGAGCCATCAGACGTCCATCAAGGACAATTAATGTTATGAGTCGATGAACAATGAGTAGTATTTGAAATGCAAAAGATAATGAACTTTCCAAAACTGATCCATCATCCACTTGTTTTCAAAATTGAGTTACTAAATGAATTTGCAGAAGAGTACAATGATGATCATTTAATTAACAACGCATTGGAAAGATGTTTGGTGACATTAGCAACCGGCAGATGATGATCCTATAATCAAACATGAAGCAGAAGCATTAGATGGAAAGCTAGAACCAGAACAAAGCCCACCTATGAGGATCATGCAGAAATTGAACTCAAAAATCTTCCTACTCATTTAAAATATGTCTTTTTGGAATCAAACTCATTTCCGATTATAATTTCATTTTCCTTTACTACAGAGCAGGAAAGCATGTTAATTGGAGTCCTGAAACAACATAAAAAGGCCTCGAGATGGAGCATAGCAAACTTTAAAGGAATCAGTCTTGCAATTTTCATGCACAAAATTATCATGGGAGATCACCATAAACGAGTTGTTTAACCCCAAAGAAGGCTTAACCCAGAAATGGAAGAAGTAGTAAAAAAGAAAGTAGCGAACCTTTTGGCAACATATATCATATATCCGATATCAGTTAGTCCTTGGGTAATTCCCATCCAAATTGTCCAAAAAAGGAGGTATGACTATCACTTAAAATAAAAATAATAAACTCATACCAACACGAACAGTGACGGGATGGAGAGTTTGTATTGACTATAAAATACTTAATGATGCCACAAGAAAAGATTATTTTCCTTTGCCCTTTATTGATCAAATGATAGAAAGAATGGCAGGATAAGGTTTTTATTATTTTCATGATGGATACTCAGGATACAATTAGATACCAATTTCCCTAGAAGACCAAGAATGCAACTTGAATTATGCAATGTTCCTTCTATATTTCAACATTGCATGACAACCATCTTTTCTAATATGACTAAAAAATTACATGAGATTTTCATGGATTATTTTACTCTTTTCGAAAAAATATTTAAAGATTGCCTTTATCACTTAAACCTCGCACTCAAAAGATGCGAGGAAACTAACTTAGTTTTACATTAGAAAAATATCATTTTATGGTACGAGGGTGGGAGGGTGGGAGGGAGGAAGGGGGAGAAATTATGCTTGGACAAAAAATAACTGTCAAGGGGATCGAAGTTGATAAAGCAAAAATTAGCATCATATTAGGATTACCCCCTCCCACAACTATAAAAGGAAAGCTTTTTAGGACATACAAGTTTTCATAGAAGGTTCATAAAAGATTTTTTAAAATTTTCAAAACCTCTGACTAACCTACCCATGAAAGATGCCAGGTTTGATATTTCAGATGATTACATGAAAGCTTTTGAAATTCTCCAAGAGATATTATCTAACACGCACATTATAGTCACCCCTTACTAGAGTCGAACTTTCAAAATAATGTGTGATACGACACAAGTGGTACAACGGTTTGAGCAGTTTTGTGACAAAAGAGGGATAAAACTTTTAGACCGATATACTACGCTAGTAGAACTCTCAATGACGCTCAATTGAATGCTACCACTGAGAAATAACTATTGCAATAATATTTACCCATTGACCATGCAGCACTAAAATATCTCTTAGCAAAAAATAAAGCTAAACCTCAATTGCTAAGGTGGATATTTTTGTTGCAAGAACTTAACCTTGAAATTAAAGATCGAAAAGGGTCTGAAAATCAGGTGGCAAATCACCTATCAAGACTGAAAAATCTGTTGTTGGAGTGCACTGATATCATAGAAGAATTTTTCGATGAGGAAATCTACTCAATTGCAGCATTAGTTGATCGACACCCATGGTTTGCAGACATTGCAAACTACTTGGTTGGAAATTAGATACTTCAAAAATTTTTCTACCAACAAAAGAAAAAGCTTTTCGCATATGCTAAATACTATTTTTGGTATGATCCTTACTTATTCAAATATTGTGTAAATAGTCTCAGTAGAAGATGTATCCCTGAAGTAGAAATGAATAATATTTTGCACCATTTCCATGATGGTGCGACTGGTGGCCATTATGTAGCTAATAGGACTACCTCCAAGGTATTGAAATCATGATTCTTTTTCCTACCCATTTTAAGGATACGAGATTTTATATGGCAAAGTGTGATAGATGTCAACAAACCGGTAACATATCCAAAAAAGATTAAATGCCCCTGCAGTTTATTCAAGTATGTGAAATATTTGATGCATGGGGGATAGATTTTATGGGCCATTTTCCTTCATCTTATTTCTATGAATACATCCTTAGGCAGTAGACTATGTGTAACAATGGGTTGAGGCCATATCAACAAAAAAATGACCCATGGATGATGTGTGATTTCCTTATAAAATATACTTTCACGAGATTTGGCACACAACTAGTCATTATTAGTGATCAAAGCACTAATTTCATCAACAAATAGTTTTCTAGCCCACTAGTTAAGTATGGTGAAAATCACAAAAAGGGCACACCATATAATTCCCAAACACAAGGACAAGTGAAAATTTTCAATCATAAAACAAAAAGAATCCTTGAAAAAATTATTGGAATCTCAAGAAAATATTGGGCCTAAAAACTTGATAATGCATTATGGGCCTACCGGATGACATTTAAAATGCCTATTGGTACAACTTCTTACAGATTGCTCTGCGGCAAAGCATGTCATTTGCCATTGAGCTTGAACATAAAGCTTTTTGGGTTTTAAAAAACTTGAACATGGAACTAAATCCAGCGAGAAAGAATAGATTACTACAGGTAAATGAGCTAGACGAGTTCAGACTGGAAGCTTATGAAAATTCAAAAATCTTCAAAGAAAAGACAAAAAATGGCATGACAATTTGAATTAAATAAAAAGACTTCAAAGTAGGAGGCCTAGTACTTCTGTATAATAGCAGATTGTGGCTCTTCCTTAAAAAGTTCAAGTTTAGATGAACTGGTCCTGTCACGGGTCGGTATTGACCTCACATAGAATGTCGTACAGATAGTGCCTCCAGATCTTCAGTGTATGAACGATGGATGTCAACTCCAAATGATGCACAAGGTAATTCTTCTCATAAACCTTCAACTGTGGGACACGTAGGCAATTGTCGTCCTGCATCAATATCGCGCCAACCCCAATATGCGATGCATCACAATACACAGTGTAAGATCCTGAACTTGTAGTCAACACCAACACTAGGACTGCAGTCAATACACTCTTGAGCTTCTTAAAGCTCACCTCACCCTCATCGGGCCATCTTAAAAGAGCACCCTTCTAGGTCAACTTGGTCAATGGGACTGAGATATGTGAAAACCCATCCACGAATCGGTGATAATAACCCATCAAATCTAAGAAGCTCCAAATCTCCGTAGCTAAAGTGAGTCCATGACAGTTCTGAACTGCCTCAATCTTCTTACGAACCATCTTAATGCCCTTTAAAGATAACACATGGCCCAAAAAAGCAATCAAGTCCAACCAGAACTCACACTTCGAAAACTTAACATATAACTAACGATCTATCAAAGTCTGAAGTACGATCCAGAGATGTTGCTCATGATCCTCTCGATGCGGGAGTAAACCAAAATATCATCAATGAAGACAATCATGAAGGAATCCAAATAAGGCTTGAACACCCGATTCTGTCACGACCCGAAATTCCCACCGTCGGAACCGTGATGGCGCCTAACATTTCACTTGCTAGACAAGACAACATTAGAGAATCATTAGCCAATTCTTAAACCTTTCAGTGATTAACAACAATTACACCAAAACAAGTTAAAAAGAATGCGGAAATCCATAACAACCTCAATATATAATACTACCCATAATCTGGAGTCATAATTCACGAACTTCTAAGATTTAACTACAAGTAAATGTCTGAAGGAAATACAACTGTTTTCGATACAAAAGAAACAATAAAGAGAATGTATAGAAGGGGACCCCATGGCCTGCGGATGCCAATGGGATTACCTTGGGTCTCCGATCAGGAGAAGCCAACAGCTAAACTCAAGATCAACTCGAGCCACTACCAAAATCTGCACAGGAAGTGCAAAGTGCAGTATCAGTACAACCGACCCCATGTACTGGTAAGTGTCGAGCCTAACCTCAGCGAAGTAGTGACGACGCTAAGACAAGACACCCACAAATAAACTTGTGCAGTATAACTATATATATATATATATACACACACACACACACACACATATATAACAGCAATAAAAGAAACAAAACAAGTAATATTGGGAAGGGGACATGCTGAGGGGATCACAAGATAAAGGATCATAGCAGAATTAAGGTGTCACGACCCAAAATTCATTAAGGGTCGTGATGGCGCCGGACACCGCTGTCAAGCAAGCCAACCAAATACTTAATTAAACTCCAATTTTAACAATTTGAAAACCAAGATTTTCCTTAAAATTTCATAAGTAAAAAGATAACTGCTTCAATTCAAATTAAATACTAGCAATCAATACAAAAATATTTAAAAACCATCCCAGAACCCGGTGTCACAAGTGCATGAGCATCTACTGATAAGGAAATAAAATACAATACAACATCCGTCCGGAATACAGTGGACAGAAAGAAAATACAATTTACTGGAAGGGACTTTACTAGTTGCGGGCTACCTCGAATAATACAACTCACCTAGTCCCCGAATCATCCGTGCTACTATGCCCAGTGGGCTGCTAGAGAAAAATATACCTGTGCAACAAAAATGCACAGAAGTCTAGTATGAGTACGTAAACAACGTGTACTCAATGAGTATCCCGTCTAATCTCGAAGAAGTAGAGACGAGATGGTCAACTTCGACACTTACTAGAGGTCAATTGACAATATACTAAAAATGTGAGGAAATCATGGATTTATATAGCAGTCCTAATTCACGAAGCCAGAAAATAGGTAAACACCTTCAACAAATAATCAAGGATTTTCAAGGTTTACTCTTTATTATCTTATCAATTTATATCAAGCCACGAAGGGCAAATTTCACATTTAAAATTCTCAAGCAACAATATAACATGCGCAAATCACACCGAGGCGACGGCCCGATCCAAACGAAATAAAATGTGCACTTGCCGAGGGTCGACGGCGCGCCTATAGATGCATCTATTTAATCTGCCGAGGCGTTCGGCCCGTTCCATAAATAAACACATACCCAGCTCGCGAATCATGCATGCGACGCAGGTACACATAGAGATACATGCTCAATCAGTCAATTAAGAACTTATCGGGAATATTTATCCAAATAAACAATTTCTCTTTTTAACATTTCAGGAAAAATGATGTTTAATCTCCTTTTAAATTCATTTACTAATCCAAGGTGATTTAAGCAAATCAAGCTATCAATAGGTTCATAAATAATCCAAGTATAACATGTTTTTGGGCCCTAACTACCCGGACAATGGCATAATAGTAGCTACGCACGGACTCTCGTCACCTCGTGTGTACGTAGCCCCCGCAAATAGGAGCACATAATCAATTATTTCACCTATGGGGACAATTCCCTCTTACAAGGTTAGAAAGGAGACTCACCTCGCTCCGAAGGTCCATAACGGCATTCCACGCCCTTCCGAAGACTCTAGTTGATGCACCACGCTCCGAAACTAGCCAACGGTTACGCAAATTCATTAATATATGCCCAATTAATCATTACAATCTAATTTATAGAAATTCCTAACTCCGATCGAAAAGTTGCCCAAAACGCCCTCGGACCCGCGTGCCCGGAATCCGAAATTTTTCGAAGATAAAGATTACCCATGACATAGGAACTCAAATATATAATTTTCACTAAATTCCATACTCAAAATCGTGGTTAAATTCCAAGAATATAATTTCTAGGTCTTTCTACCAAAACCCCCAAATTTCAACCAATTTCATGCTCAAATCCTTACGTAATTGATGTATTTAACATAAAATGGATGGGGATATATTACCTTGACGTTGATGACAAAAATCCCTCTCTTGAAGCTCCCCAAAAATCGCCCAAGCCATGAAAAATGGAAAAGAAATGACCAAAATCCGACATTAAAACAACCCCTCTACCTCTAGCTATTTTCGCACCTGCGGTCCTTTGACCGCTTCTGCGGTTCCGCAGGTGCGGTCCAAATACCGCTTCTGCGGTTCCTCTCAAGCCTCCCCATTTTCGCTTCTGCGGCACGCCATCCGCAGATGCGGTCCCGCTTCTGCGGAACATTGACCGCATTTGCGGTCTTCTCCAGCTGCCACTCTTCCGCTTCTGCGACTATCCTTCCGCAGATGCGGTCCCGCTTCTACGGAATCTTGACCGCATCTGCGGTCCTCGAGCCTTGACTAACCTTCCGCTTCTGCGGCTTTCTTTCCGCTTCTGCGGCTAACCCACCGCTGAAGCGAAAATACCAGCAACCAGATCCTTCAGCTGTCCAAAATTCCAAATTTCGATCCGTTAATCACCCGGAATCAACCCGAGGCCCCCGGGACCTCAACCAAACCTACCAACCAATCCCAAAACACATTACGGACTTGCTTGAGGCCTCATATCATATCAAACAACGCTAAAACCATGAATTACACCCCGATTCAAGCTTTATGAACTTCGAAATTTCAAACTTCTACTTCCGATGTTTAAACCTATCAAATCACGTCCGATGGACCTCAAATTTTGCACACAAGTCATATTCGACATTACGGACCTACTGCAACTTCCGGAATCGGATTCCGACCCCGATATTAAAAAGTCCACTTACGGTCAAACTTCTCAAAAACCTTCAAATTTCTATCTTTAGCCAAATGGCTCCAAAATGACTTACGGACCTCCGAATTCACTTCCGATCGCGCTCCCAAATCCAGAATCACCATACGGAGCTATTCACAGACTCGAAATCCCAAACGGACATCGATAACACTGAAATGCACTTCAAGCCAAACTTATGAGATTCTTCAAAAATGCTAACTTCCACAATAGGCGCCAAAACGCTCTCGGATTATCCAAAACCCGAACCGGGCATACGCCCAAGTCCGAAATCATCATACGAACCTGTTGGAACCTTCAGATCCCGATTCCGAGGTCGTTTACTCAAAAATTCCATCCTAGTTCATTCTTCCAACTTTAAGCTTCCGAATGAGAATTCTCTTTCCAAATCAACTCTGGACTTCCCGAAATTCAATTCCGACCACGTGTACAAGTCATAATGCCCGAAATGGAGCTGCTCATGGCCTCAGGCTATTGAACGGAGCGCTAGAACTCAAAACGACCGGTCGGGTCGTTAATTCTCTCCCACTTAAACATACGTTCCTCCTCGAACGTGCTGAGAACTACACTGAAGCAGTCTGAAATCACCGTTTAACACCTCATGCACCTTCCCGTGCTACCACAACTCAGTTAAGCGCATTTGCTCGATCAATTCTGAAGATATTTCCTTTTATTCAAGCAGATAGGCCTTAGAGCCTAATTCCAACATCCGGAATTCTCTGTCAGGCCTGTTTCCAACATACGAACACCGTATCAATCACCACACGTTGTACCCAAACATGACTGCATAACTTTGCTGAATTCACACTTTGCATCATTTTACTCACCGGACCACAATAACATTTTTTGATCAACTTAGTCGAAATTCCACGAATCTGATGCTCCCATTGCACCCCATGACATGCACCAGTCTTACTCTAACTCTTACAATACCGCCATAACGGAAGAGATGTGCAGAAATTCATAATCAACTGCCGAGTCAACCCATCATTGAGTCTATACTTCTGACAAGAAACATTACCATATTCTGAACCAAATCGTGATCTTTGCTCCTTAATATATTCCATATAGTCAGATTGCACTGATCCTGAATCCAATGATTCCATCTCACCCAGTACGAACCGCTCAGGCAATAAGCCACCCCGGACATAATCAAAAGTCTCATATGATGCCACAACGTGGCAATAGGCTACCAATTAGAATGTTATACCAAAGGAAAATGAACTCAGGAAGGAATTACCTAACTCCCGCACTAATGCGGACTTTCCTTAGAAAATAGGAAGCGAGACGCACAAAAATAGCATATAGAAAACTATACTCAACATCACACTTTTGCGGCGCGCAACCCGATCCAAACATAGATCTCATATAAGGAGATTGCACATCGAGCTAAATTTGCTCATTACAATAAAATATCGAATTTTCGGTCACAAGCACGCTAAGTGCATAATAATATCCCTGAGGGAACATGTAGCGCTATAAGCTACGAAACCCAAGCACAACTGGGGTGCGATATACATTCTGAATCTCAAGAGCCATCTTGCTCATAATACATCATTTCTACGCGGATCCTCAACACACAAGCATTTCCTCAAGCCGTCTCACAACTCACACGGCGCAATGCATCATTACATGAAATAATTGGCAATGAAATAACACCCTGACTACTCCATAAGGAGCACATTACTGAAATGAACACAACTGACCTGACATAGAGCCCAAATTCATAGTTAAACCCATCCACCGACCTCAAGTCGATCCTGGTCATATCAAACTAAGCCAATAACCTTTCAAAGGTTCATACTAATTTCCTTCTTCTCATAACACACAAGGACAACCATCATAACCGGAGTACTCATCCACAGTCCACAACTCAGTAACGGAGTGCCCTCCAGGCATATATCCTCAACTTATCGATATCATCACAATCTTCATACTTGGTTTAATTGCTTCAATCAATCAAGTGACTACATGCCACACTTATACGATCTTCCTGTGGGACTCGCTCCCACAATCTTCCGAAACACATAACAGGTCCACAAATCCAAACCACCGGCCGCACTAATGCTGAAAAGCGATCAAGAATCATCAACCATGACACAGGCCCCTTTTTACAAAACACCAATCTCAGGTGACGCTGAAGACAATACCAACTTACCTTAAACATCGAAACTCCTTTCCTACTCATCTGAGTTCGTGACATCCTTGTCCACACCGAGCTGCTACGTTGATCTTCACTGAAAATTCCATACCACTCACTGCACTTAACATGCCAGTATACGATAGAACTTGTTTTTCATCTTAGCTTCGGAACCACTAATAGGTTAACACTTCATCATATAAAACTTTTCACTTGACTCACTCCAGGAGATCCATAGTATCACACAGGTGAATTCCCATAATCGTAGAATATGCAAATCTCTAAGTAGTGGTCTAAGCCACCATTGCCCTTCCGGAAATTTTGCTTCCACATAACAAGCCATACCAGTAGAATGCTTCTGAATAACATCAATTGCGGCGGCTGACAAGCCTGATACGCGCCATCACAAATCACTCGCATAACTCAATCACGCTGAAGGAACAGATCACTAACACCAATATGCCAAATTCAACTATGGCTAATCAATCTATCTTCTTCCATTTTATCCTTGATTGCCTTAGAGATAATACTAACTCCATCCAACACATAACATACTCCATCTGCACTCATCTCGAGTGACCTTGAATCACGAGACTATGTTGTCTCGAATCCCACGAACCACTTCATACCTTCCTTGCGCGCATATTCGCACCCTCAACTGATATGCCCATTCTGCTAATCCTTCTACGAATTCGAAGTCCTTTCTCATCTTTCTCTCAAGTGCTATACTGCAAGTCAACACATCATAGAACATTTTGAGCATCCACTCATAAGCTGCTGCAAAGCTTGATTCTTAACTGTACTTATAGGCTCGAAATCATTAGGCACCATACTTTATCTCTTTTGAATCCGTTAGGACCGTTACTGAGAGCCACCCGCTCTGACTTGGTCCCGAATATAATCAACTCCATAAATCTTATAACACATAAATACCCTCTCGACGAGGCGCCCGGCGGAATCACTTCCTTTGGAACCCGCACCTTTACAAAGCGCAATCCTGAATCCTCCCCCAAGTCTGAACATGGGTCAATAAGGTCAACGATAGCCCACCTTTAATAATTTCCTTTGCTCAAATTACCACTTATGGTCTTTTCTCGTAGCTGAAATAGCCCATCGATATGCTAATAACCAGAAACCTCGCAAGTAGTTAACCATGCAACCCCATCATAGGCGGTGGGACTCTCCCACTTAGCTCGAAGCCACTATTACACAACTCTGGAATTTACCAGGATTCTTAATCTCCTATTGACACAATCCTTGAGCAACCAACTGCCAACATGCTCGATATCTTACTATAGAAAACCCCCTTTTTATACCCAGAATCATCACCAACATTCGCACGACCGATCCCTTTGCTGTATAACCAATAGAATTCTTCGTAGAAGCTCGCCAACCACGCGATCGCTAACCTGCTCGCAGGGATGAACTAACTGTAGAAATCACTCCCGACATCTTCCAGCGCTGCTACACGGGGTACAATCACTACGACATCAACAACCCGTCCTGAGTCTGAGCTCACTCTCCAGCTGCACAGGTCCATTTACCCCTCGTGGACATCATTTAAATGTGCGGCAACATCCTTCCAATTCAAAGTTATGTTGTATCCTTCTTCATTCAAGCGGCTCCTTTCCGTTATATTAAATCCCCTGCCGCACAAGAACCCCTACTTCAAATTAGATCCGTGGGCTTTAATCGCCAGCCACTATAATCCCCAAATCACTCCAGACATTCCTTAAGGTGCGTAACCATCCTACCACCAAGCCCATATGCAACATCCTTCAGCTCTCCCACTTTGGGCAAACTCACTTCTTTAATCAGTTACCTGACCTTTGCTTCATACACCTGGCCTTTTAGAATTTTAAAACTCCGCCTAACACTTCCCGCACGCATTTCTCATCTTTTGCTGCTCGGTTGTTGCCTTAATAAAATCTATCTTTATAGCACTTGAGTCCACAAATCGCTACTAACATTAAACCTTTCCGAAGGTCATCTTTCTCGAACCGCCAACATTAGAAATACTGATCCAATCCTGAACCACCGCACCATGCAATATCTGACAGTTGTATCTCCAATACTACTTCACAATATCTTGCCCCAAAGGTGAATTGTAGTAGATCTTAACACCGACAAACCTAGTACGTTCAATTAGGACAACGACACCCCATCATAGGAGAAAGCTCCACCACGCTTGCAAATACCAAGTCTCATTACTTCCACCAGCCCACATCTGACCATCCTTAGTCCGCTTGCCTTTCCCCTGCCGGGAGAAAAATACTGAATCCCTTGATTAAGCACTGAGTAAACCTCCCTTCAAGTCATTCACTGCCCCGACACGTGGGCAACATCCTACCATCATATCACTACTGCGGAACAGTCATTCATAAGCATCATGGCAACTTGTGCCTAGCCTCAAGCCCTCAGAAGTACCGCTACTGAGCTGAAGCAATAAAATATTCTTCCATAAAGCGACGATAATAATCCGATCCGCTAAACCAGGAGAAACATCCTGTATCACATCTGTAGTACCATCATGACTCTTCAATTCTCGATTTATAACAAGCGCTCTGCGTCGCGTAAGTTTGAGTAGGAATGAATTAAAGGCATACGCCTCCAAGGATCAAATCCCACGATAAGGAATCAAGAAGGGAAGTACTCCTAACAGTCCTGCAGCCTCCCGAGGATAAGTACAGACATCTCCGTACCGATCCGCGAGACTCTACTAGACTTGCTCATGACTCGTGAGACCCTAGGAACCTAGTGCTCTGATACCATGTTGTCATGATCCAAAATCCATTAAGGGTCGTGATGGCGCCAGACACCGCTGTCAGGCAAGCCAACCAAATACTTAATTAAACTCCAATTTTAATAATTTTGGAAACCAAGATTTTCCTTTAAATTTCATAAGAAGATAACTGCTTCAATTCAAATTAAATACTAGCAATCAATACAAAAATATTTAAAAACCATCCCACAACCCGGTGTCACAAGTGCATGAGCATCTACTGATAAGGAAATAAAATACAATACAACATCCGTCCGGAATACAGTGGACAGAAAGAAAATACAATTTACTGGAAGGGATTTTACTAGTTGCGGGTCGCCTCGAATAATGCAACTCACCTAGTCCTCGAATCATCCGTGCTGCTATGCCCAGTGGGATGCTAGAGATAAATATACTTGTGCAACAAAAATGCATAGAAGTGTAGTATGAGTATGTAAACAACGTGTACTCAATGAGTATCCCGTCTAATCTCGAAGAAGTAGAGACGAGATGGTCAATTTCGACACTTACTAGAGGTCAATTGACAATATACTAAAAATGTGAGGAAATCATGGATTTATATAGCAGTCCTAATTCACGAAGCCAGAAAATAGGTAAGCACCTTCAACAAATAATCAAGGATTTTCAAGGTTTACTCTTTATTATCTTATCAATTTATATCAAGCCACGAAGGGCAAATTTCACATTTAAAATTCTCAAGCAACAATATAACATGCGCAAATCACACCGAGGCGACGGCCCGATCCAACAGAAATAAATTGTGCACTTGTCGAGGGTCGACGGCGCGTATAGATGCATCTATTTAATCTGCCGAGGCGTTCGGCCCGTTCCATGAATAAACACATACCCTACTCGCGAATCATGCATGCGACGCAGGTACACATAGAGATACATGTTCAATCAGTCAATTAAGAACTTATCGGGAATATTTATCCAAATAAAACATTTTCTCTTTTTAACAATTCAGGAAAAATGATGTTTAATCTCCTTTTAAATTCATTTACTAATCCAAGGTGAATTAAGCAAATCAAGCTATCAATAGGTTCATAAATAATCCAAGTATAACATGCTTTTGGGCCCTAACTACCCGGACAATGGCATAATAGTAGCTACGCACGGACTCTCGTCACCTCGTGCATACGTAGCCCCCGCAAATAGGAGCACATAATCAATTATTTCACCTATGGGGACAATTCCCTCTTACAAGGTTAGAAAGGAGACTCACCTCGCTCCGAAGGTCCATAACCGGCATTCCACGCCCTTCCGAAGACTCTAGTTTATGCACCACGCTCCAAAACTAGCCAACGGTTATGCAAATCCATTAATATATGCCCAATTAATCATTACAATCTAATTTATAGAAATTCCTAACTCCGATCGAAAAGTTGCCCAAAACGCCCTCGGGCCCACGTGCCCGGAATCCAAAAATTTTTGAAGATAAAGATTACCCATGACCTTAGGAACTCAAATATATAATTTTCACTAAATTCCATACTCAAAATCGTTGTTAAATTCCAAGAATATAATTTCTAGGTCTTTCTACCAAAACCCCCAAATTTCAACCAATTTCATGCTCAAATCCTCACGTAATTGATGTATTTAACTTAAAATGGATGGGGATATATTACCTTGACGTTGATGGCGAAAATCCCTCTCTTGAAGCTCCCCAAAAATCGCCCAAGCCATGAAAAATGGAAGAGAAATGACCAAAATCCGACTTAAAACAACCCCTCTGCCTCCAGCTATTTTCGCACCTGCGGTCCTTTGACCGCTTCTGCGGTTCCGCGGGTGCGGTCCGAATACCGCTTCTGCAGTTCCTCTCAAGCCTCCCCATTTTCGTTTCTACGGCACGCCATCCGCAGATGCGGTCCCACTTCTGCGGAACATTGACCGCATCTGCGGTCTTCTCCAGCTGCCCCTCTTCCGCTTCTGCAACTATCCTGCCGCAGATGCGGTCCCGCTTCTGCGGAATCTTGACCGCATCTGCGGTCCTCGAGCTTTGACCAACCTTCCACTTCTGCGGCTTTCTTTCCGCTTCTGCGGCTAACCCACCGCAGAAGCGAAAATACCAGCAACCAGATCCTTCAGCTGTCCAAAATTCCAAATTTCGATCGGTTAATCACCCGGAATCCACCCGAGGCCCCGGGACCTCAACCAAACCTACCAACCAATCCCAAAACACATTATGGACTTGCTCGAGGCCTCAAATCATATCAAACAACGCTAAAACCATGAATTACACCCCGATTCAAGCTTTATGAACTTCGAAATTTCAAACTTCTACTTCCGATGTTTAAACCTATCAAATCACGTCCGATTGACCTCAAATTTTGCACACAAGTCATATTCGACATTACGGACCTACTGCAACTTCCGAAATCGGATTCCGACCTTGATATCAAAAAGTCCACTTCCGGTCAAACTTCTCAAAAACCTTCAAATTTCTATCTTTAGCCAAATGGCTCCAAAATGACCTACGGACCTCCGAATTCACTTCTGATCGCGCTCCCAACTCCAGAATCACTATACGGAACTATTCACAGACTCGAAATCCCAAACGGACATCGATAACATTGAAATGCACTTCAAGCCAAACTTATGAGATTCTTCAAAAATGCTAACTTCCACAATAGGCGCCAAAACGCTCCCGGGTTATCCAAAACCCGAACCAGGCATACGCCCAAGTCCAAAATCATCATACGAACCTGTTGGAACCTTCAGATCCCGATTCCGAGATCGTTTACTTAAAAATCCCATCCTAGTTCATTCTTCCAACTTTAAGCTTCCGAAATGAGAATTCTCTTTCCAAATCAACTGTGGACTTCCCGAAATTCAATTCCGACCACGCGTACAAGTCATAATGCCCGAAATGGAGCTGCTCATGGCCTCAGGCTGCTGAACGGAGCGCTAGAACTCAAAACGACCGGTCAGGTCGTTACATAAGGACTTTGATCAACTGATATAATTGGAACAGATAAGGACAAGTAACCACAGCAAAAGAAAGTACACGACATCACCCTTTGTGCTTTTACTCTCAACCTCACTATATGAATCAAGTAGAAACGGCACGGCATCATCCTTCGTGCATTAACTCTCTCATAACATGGCACGGCATCACCCTTCGTGCATTAACACTCACAATATGACACGGCATCACCCTTCGTGCATTAACACTCACAAAACATGGCACGGCATCACCCTTCGTGCATTAACACTCTCCCTCACCAAAATAAGGAACAATAACAACAGGGAGATAGAAATATCAAGAACAAGTCTTACTTCAACATTTGGTTTCACAATACCAACCTCAACTTTGAATCAATACTCAATCAACACCAAAATCCGTAAATATGATAAGAACGATAGGCATAACGATAAACTAGTATAAGCATGAATAATATGATCACAGAAAGCTACAATTTCATGAATAAGACTCACTCGCATGCTATGACTCGACAACAACGCATAGGTACTCGTCACATCACCTATGCGTCGTACTCAACATTCAAACACGTAGCAAATAAGCAAATAAGACCTAATCCCTCAAGCCAAGGTTAACCACGACACTTACCTTGCTCCAACGGCCAAACTCAAAGCTCAACCATAGCTTTTCCCCTCAAACAAGCCTCCGAACCAATAGAATCTAGCAAATTACCAACCAAACAATTCAATTTAAGCCTTAGGAACTACCCACAATTGCAAAGGATTCAATTTAGACCATTATTGAAAAAGTCAACAAAAGTCAACACCCGGGCTCGCTTGGTCCAAACCCAAAATTCGGACCAAACCCCGATTACCAATTCACCCCCGAGCGTGGATATATGATTGGTTTTAGAATCCGACCTCAATATGAGGTCTAAATCCCCAATTTTTGAAATCCCTAATTTCTACCTAAAAATCCCCAATTCCACCATGAAAAACTTAGATTTTAGGTCGAAATCTTGTAAAATGTAGTGAAAGATTGAAAGAAACTAGTTTAGAATCACTTACCTATGATTTGGGGAAGAAACATTCTTTGGAAAATCGCTTCTTGTGTTTTAGGTTTTGAAAATTTGAAGAATGGGAGAAAAATCCCGTCTAAGTCATTTTTACACAGCTACACAAATTCAAGAAAAGTATTGCAAATGCGAACATGTCGCATTTATGCTGCCTTCGCAAATGCGGGATATTCTTCGCAAATGCGAGTCTCGCATTAGCGAGCCAGATCTCGCAAATGCGAGATCTGTAGGTCTGCTGCACACCACCTATGATTTCTAAGTTCAATTCACTCCATAGCCTATCCGAAAGTCAACCGAGCCCTCGGGGATCCAAACCAAATATGCACACAAGTCTTAAAATATTATACGAACCTGCTCGCGTGATCAAATCGTCATAATAACACCTAAAACTACGAATTTAGCAAAAAATCGAATAAAATTTTCAAGAAAACTTGGAAACTTCTAATTTCTCAACCGGACGTTCGAATCACGTCAAACCAATTCCGTTTTTTATCAAATTTCAAAAACAAGTCATAAATATTATATTGGACTTGTACCGGGCTCCGAAACCAAAATACGGACCCTGTATCAACAAGGCCAAACATCAATCAATTCTTAAAACCATTAAATTTTCATACTTTTAATTTTTAGCAAAAATTCATAACTCGAGTGAGGGACCTCCGAATTCGATTCCAGGCATACGCCCAGGTCCCATATTTCAATACGGACCCACCGGGACCTTCAAAACATAGGCCCGGGTCCGTTTACTCAAAACATTTATCGAAGTCAACTAAAATTAACTTTTAAAGCAAAAATTCTTGTTTTTATCAGTTTTTAGCATATAAGCCTTCCAGATCAATATCCCGACTGTGCACGCAAATCGAGGAAGGCTAGAATGAGGTTTTAAAGGCTTCGAAACATAGAATTTTGCTCTCAATCATAAGATGACCTATCAGGTCATCACATTCTTCACCTCTAAAACAACCGTTCGACCTCGAACGGACATAGAAAAGTACCTGAGCTGGTGAAAAGGTAGGGATATCTACTCCGCATATCTGACTCGGACTCCCAGGTAGCTGCCTCAACGGGTTGACCTTTCCACTGCACTCGGACTGAAGGATAACTCTTCGATCTCAACTGACTAACATGTCGGGCTAGAATAGCCACCCGCTCCTCCTCATAGGTTAAATCCTTGTCCAGTTGGACAGTGGTGAAGTCTAACACGTGGGATGGATCGCCATGACACTTCCGGAGCATGCACACATGGAACACCGGATGGACTGCTGATAAACCAGGTGGCAACGCGAGCCTATAGGCCACCTCTCCCACTCGTTCAAGAATCTCAAAAGGCCCGATATACCTAGGATCAATTTGCACTTCTTTTCGAACCTCATCACACCCTTCATGGGTGACACCCGAAGCAACACTCTCTCTCCGACCATGAATGCAACATCACGAACTCTACGGTCGGTAACTCTTCTGCCTGGACTGAGCTGTATGAAGTCGATCCTGAATAATCTTGACCTTATCCAAGGCATCCTGTACTAACTCCGTACCCAACAACCGAGCCTTCCCCGGCTCAAATCATCCGATTGGCGATCAGCACCGCCTACCATATAATGCCTCATAGGGAGCCATCTGAATGCTCGAATGATAACTGTTGCTGTAGGCAAACTCCACTAGCAGCAAGAAGTGATCCCACGAACCTCCGAAGTCTATAACACAAGCGCGGAGCATATCCTCTAATATATGAATAGTGTGCTCGAACTGCCCGTCCGTCTGAGGATGAAATGTTGCACTCAGCTCAACCGACGTGCCCAGCTCATGCTGCACTGCCCTCCAGAAATCGATCAGAAATGATAGACATGAGCACACCGTGAAGACGGACGATCTCGCGGATATAAATCTCTGCCAACCACTCTGAATAATAGGTAACTGCCACATGAATGAAATGCGCTGAGTTGGTCAGTCTGTCCATAATGACCCAATTTGCATCGAACTTCTTCTGAGTTCGTGGGAATCCAACAACGAAATCCATAGTGATACACTCCGACATCAACTCAGGAATCTCCAACTTCTGAAGCAAACCACCGGGTCTCTAATGCTCACACTTTACTTGCTGACAATTTAGACATCGAGACACATATGCAACTATATCTTTCTTCATTCTCCTCCACCAATAATGATGCCGCAAGTCCTGATACGTCTTGGTGGCGCCCGAATGAATAGAATACCGGGAACTGCGGGCCTCCTAAATAATCAACTCACGAATTCCATCCACATTAGGCTCACAAACACTACCCTGCATCCTCAAAACTCCATCATATCCAGCAGTAACCTGCTTGGCACCATCGTGTTGCATTGTGTCCCTAAGGAAAGCAAATGAGGGTTGTCATACTGCCGATCTTTGATACGCTCAAACAAAGAAGACCGAGTGACTGTACAAGCTAGAACACGGCTAGGCTCGGAAATATCCAACCTCACGAACCGATTGGCCATGGACTGAACATCTAACACAAGCGGTCTCTCACCGACTGGAATGTATGCAAGGCTGCCAATACTAGCTGACTTCCTATTCAAAGCATCAGCCACCATATTGGCCTTCTCGGGATGATACAAGATGGTGATATCATAGTCTTTCAATAGCTCCTACCACATTCTCTGCCTCAAATTGAGCTCCTTCTGCTTGAACAAATGCTGCAAGCTCCGATGATCTGTGAATACCTCACACGGCACGTCGCAAAGATAATGCCTCCAAATCTTCATGCATGAATAATGGATGCCAACTCTAGGTCATGAACAGGGTAATTCTTCTCGTAAACCTTCAGCTGCCGCGAAGCATATACAATAACCTTTCCACCCTGCATCAATACCGCACCCAGACCAATACGAGATGCATCACAATTACCGTATAAGATCCTGAATCTGTGGGCTACACCAACACTGGCGTTGTAGTCAAAGCTGTCTTGAGCTTCTGAAAGCTTGCCTCACACTCGTCTGACCATCTAAACGGGGCACCCTTCTAGGTCAACCTGGTCAACGGGGCTGCTATAGATGAAAACCCCTCCACAAATCAACGGTAATAACCTGCCAATCCCAAGAAACTACGTATCTCTGTTGGTGAAGTAGGTCTAGGCTAGTTTTGAACTACCTCAACCTTCTTAGGATCCACTTGAATACCCTCTGCTAATATAACATGCCCCAAGAAGGCGATGGAATCCAACCCAAACTCGCACTTTGAAAACTTAGAATATAACTAGCTGTCTCTCAGAGTGTGAAGAACGATCCGAAGATGCTGCTCGTGCTCTTCTCAACTGCGGGAGTAGATCAAGATATCATCAATAAACATAATCACAAAGGAATCCAGGTAAGGCTTGAACACCCGGTTCATCAAATCCATAAATGTTGTTGGGGGCATTTGTCAAGCCAAATGACATCACTAGAAACTCATAATGCCCATATTGAGTCCGAAAAGCTATCTTAGGGACATCGGATTCCCTAATCCTCAACTGATGGTAGCCAGAACTCAAATCAATCTTCGATAACACTTTGGCACCCTGAAGCTGATCAAATAAGTCATCAATCCTCGGCAATGGATATTTCTTCTTGATAGTGACTTTGTTCAACTGCCGAATAGTCTATGCACATCCTCATCGACCCATCTTTCTTCTTCACAAATAACACGGGCGCACCCTAGGCCGAGATACTAGGTCTAATGAAGCCCTTATCAAGCAAATATTGCAATTGTTCTTTCAATTCTTTAAACTCTGGCGAGGCCATACGGTATGGCGGAATAGAAATGTGTTGAGTGCCCGAAACCAAGTCAATATAGAAGTCAATATCCCTGTCGGGTGGCATCCACGGCAGGCCTGCAGGAAATACCTCTGGAAACTCTCAGACAACTAGTACAAAATCCATGGAAGGAACCTCCGCACTAGAATTGCGGACATAGTCCAAATAAGCTAGACACCCCTTCTCAACTATACGTCGAGCCTTCATATAAGAGATAACCCTGCTGGTAGAATGACCTTGAGCCTTCATGAATAAGACTCACTCGCATTGTTACATCTCTCGTTTTCGTACATTAAAGTTTCGCCTTCAGTTAATCGACGTAGATTCGGGGATGAAATTATCTTGAGGTTAACGCTATTTATAACAAGTGATAAGTAAGTGCCATGAAGGGTAAAGGATACACGAATTAAGGAAAATGAGTTTCGTTGAAGGTTGTCGATTTGGGATAAAATACGGTCCGAACTATAATACCCGATATTTATGGACTAGTACCATACGAGGTACCATATGATCATGATAGTATGATGTATAATGTATATTAAAAACAAGTAGAATTTTAAGTAATTTGAGACAATTATTAATTATGTGTGTAATTGGTTAATGACCGGGTAATAGGACATTACCTAATTATCTAATAAGTGGATAAAGATTAAAATTTCCCACCCCCACCCCCACCCCCACGTGGCAGCAAGACCCTAACCAAACCAGTGACTCTTGGTCATTTGGAATTAGGTGGCAACTTAACACATTGAGTTCAAGACACATTTCATTCTTTGATTTTGAATAACAAAAACAGCATTTTCATTCTCAAAATACTACATCAGATTCCTACAAAATTCCTTACCAAAACTCTACAATCAGATTCTAAATATTACCTTAACAACGTAATTCTTTCAAGCAATTCTTACAAGATTTCAACCAAACTTCTTGCAACCAAACAATTCGAACGAGGATTGTTAGAACCGTAGCAACGTAAAATTTTGCGGTTCTAAAGGAGTACGGTGCAACCTTTTCCAAGAATATTTTACGGATTTTTCCCTACTACAAGTATGATAAGGCTATTCTTTCTTTATTTTTGGCATGATCCGTACGACACAAACGAAACGAGCTAATGCACAACTTCCATAAATGATTCTATTCATCGAAGTATTAGAGATGTCTATGTTCTTAAATTCCTATATGTCTTATTATTCTATCATCTGTTCATGGGTCTCAGAAAATACGTAAGTTGATAAAGTTTGTTTCATGATATTAATCAGAGGTATAATGGTCTTATGATGTTCCGAGAGATTTTATTGGCGTACTTCTCATGCATTGCATTTATTTATACATGTATATTGACCCATGACCAGACGGTGTTATATACGCGTATATATATATATATATTGTCACACCTCCTTTTTTACTACTACACCCCGTAAAGAGGGTATAATAAAGGGAGTTTTTTCCAATTAAAGGACAATCGAAACAGGATTCGTTTTATTTAAGATTCAGAGTCGCCACTTGGGAGTTTTATGGTGTCCCAAGTCACCTGTTTGAATCCCGAATCGAGGAAAGGGTTTGACTCTGTTTAACAGTCGCGAACCAGAAATCCGGGTAAGGAATTCTGTTAACCCGGGAGAAGGGGTTAGGCACTCCCGAGTTCCGTGGTTCTAGCACGGTCGCTCAACTGCTATATTTGGCTAAAGTCTGATTTTAATACATGTTATCCTATTGTGCAATTTTAGAAATTACTTAACGCTTTTAATTAAAAAAATTTAAGAAAGTGAACGTCGTTTAAAAGCGTGTTTTCGGATCACGTCACATGAAATGCACCCGGATCCTCGACACATTTTTATTCAACATTTTGGGATTTGGATTTGGGTCACATGAAATGCACACCCGAGTTTAGGAAGGTAAAATTATTAAAGAACGCGCCTAAAGCGACTAACGTGTTATTAACTTTGCGGGAGGCCATGAAAATTCGCTAAATGGCACGCCCCGAATTCTAAATATTTTAAAGAAATAATTAAAGAGGGCCACGCAGTTTGTGAATTTTGTTTGGCGCGGCGCACCTCAATTTATTTTTAAAAGGATATCCTAAATGAACTATTATTTTCTATTAATGGTTGTCTCTAAAGGGTCCTAATTAATTAACATTATTAAATACTATCGTTAAAAGCATTCAAGGAATTCGGGCCTCAAGCTCAAGTCCACACTAGAACAAGAGGAAAACCTCTTAATTCAAATGTGCTACTTAACTTGGAAGGCCCAAACTATTTATTATCTAATTACGACTCACCTCCACTGTTTGAAAGGAAGTAATTATTGAAATATTTAAGGAGCTGGGTTTCTACCCATTGGATGCTACTATTTAAGTAAAAAAACGAAAGCAGCCCACGTTTGATTGCTGAATGGCTCAATTAAATAAAAGCCATATTAGCCAACATTGTTGGGGGGACCTAGCATGTGAGACGCTGGGCTCCAAGTAAGCCCACTCTCAAAGTCTCCAAAATGTCATGAACCAACCCCATTTCGAACCCTTGCAACGCAGGTAAGGATATAAAAAAAGACAGATTATTAATCATGAACCAATAGAGATTAAGCCATTTTAGATCATTATTTAAAGGACCAATGGATAATTACTGCTGCATGTAATCGTGATTTTCAGAACTTCAATTTAAACATGAGATAAAGACAATCAACAATTTAAAATCCCATAAAATCAGTCGCAGAACATTTGACAACAATGGTTATTTTGAAAACTGGCCTGTATAATGGAAAGGAATGAAGGCATGCTCTCATTTTCAGGACAAAGAAAACTTTTCATTTTTTGACGAACATACAAATCATATAGATCTGAAAATTGACACCATTACTAATTATCAATTGAAACAGCACCTGTAGCGATTTCATCATAATACTACAGTCATTCGAGTCAAAACACCATACTGCATTTATTCAAAAACTTAAACTAACACTCAAAAACAAGCAAGTGGTTACAGATCTGCTAAGGACAACTCTCATGTTCAGCTCTTGAGCCCTGTACTTATATTGAAACCAAACAGTCATCCTCAATTCAATGGCATTAATCCTTTATTACAGTATTTTCAAAGCATGTGAAGACTGAAAATAATATGCAGAGTCCTAAACTTACTACAAAAGTATTACTGAAAATAGAAGCAAACAAAACACCCAAGCTCAAAGTAAATTTGTATTTGATCAAGTTTCCACTACATAATGCATTGTACAGTCATTTGTCATCCATGGCTTATGGAAATACCTGGAGAAATGAAAGGAAACAAAGCAATGTGAGGTCAGTAGATGAACAAGGCAGCAGCAGCACAGCAAGACTCAAAGCAATCAGTTCATTTCAGCCCCAAGATGATGGGATAACAGTCCCAATTCACTCTCAATCGAATAGCAGTCAAAAATGATCCCAACCAAGTTTTAACAAACAAATTCAAACCATTCTACCCCAGATGAACCAGAGACTTCCAGCACTAAAGAAAACTTCCGAAATCTGAAAGGCAGGAGACAATCTCACTGGAACAGTATTTTTGTATTTTTGTGTTAGTCGCCTCTGATTTCTGATTTTCTGGATTTTTCAGCTCTTCAGCTCTTAAATTCTCAGAATGTTCAAGGCTCTCTCTTCTGTATTTTTTTCAGCTCTCCAAACTCTGCCTTCTCAGGCAAGAAAGACTGCCTTTATAGGCAAGTAATTAGGGCAACCCATGCAGGTTTTATTTTGCATTTTAGTCCCTTTTAAACTCTTGTTTTTAGCTTAGAAGTCCCTTACTTACTGACTTGTTATCCAAGTTAACCTATCATACTTCTGAAATTCAATAAAAACCCCCTACTAGAAGCTTCCTATTTCTGTTGCTAAAGATTCCCCCACCTATAGTCCCTAAATTACCCCTGAAACCTTGTCAATTTACTTCTGAAAACTTGACCCAAATCATGGGTCAATTTGACCCAAATTCAATTGGTAAGTCTGGGTCTAACAGACTCTGGGCTGAATCTCTTCTTTGGAGCCCAATCTGAATTCACAATCCAAACAAAAATAATGGGATAGGAAAACCTATGCACAAATTATGAATCAAAGTATCCAGACACGACCCTACAAAAATTAAAATTAACCTAAATGAAGATATTAAGCTAATCAAATAGATTAAAGGAGAAACAATTAACACTTAGATGGAATGACAGAAACAACTACAAAATAAATCGAAAAAAAATAGAATAACAAAGAAGAAAAAACATACCAAGATGATTATTAGCAAAAGGCGAACCACAGTTTTGAACCCAAGATTCCATGAGATCTTTGATTTTGGCCGAAATGAACTTTAATCGTGTGTTCTCAACTGAAAACACACGACTAAAGTCGATTTTGGCCCCAAATCGGTAACGTTCTGCCTGTTTGATATTTTGGGATTTAGGGCTCACTTCCTTGATCCAAAATTCGAGCAATCACAGGAGTGTTTGAAGGAAATGGGGTGGAGATTCGTGGTGAGGGGAAACGGGGGGTTTCAGGGTGCTATTTTGGTGGTGTTTGGCGGTGGCGCCGCCACCAGAGGGCGGTGGGGAATCATGGCGGCGCTCTAGGGTTTGGATATTTGGGGGTTTTCAGTGAGATTTAAAGGGAGATGGTGGTGGCATGGGTATGAGGGAGATGAGAGGAGGCTATGGTGAATTTTTGGGGTGGTTTGGGGACTCGCCGCCGCCGTAGGCGATTTCCGGCGGCGGCAGACGGCGGAGGTGGTGGAGGACTGGTCTCTAGGGTTTGATAGAGAAGAGAGACGAAGGGGTTAGGGGGGTTGTTACGACAGTTATATATGAATGGATCCAGGCTTCTGAGCCGTTGGATCATCTAACCTCGACGGCCAAGATTTAATGAGGCCAAACGGCATCGTTTCAATTAAGGGGGGAGACCGGATCGGGTGCCTTAATGGACTAGGCCGGGTGAGGGGTAGACGGGCATGGGTCTAGGCGGGTATTTGGTGCAATTGCATTGGGCCTAGGAGCTTAAATTGAGTTAGCCCAAATCTGATCCTTCTTTTCTTCTTTTTTTTCACTTCTTTATTTAAAAAAAATCTTTTTCTTTTTAAAATAAGAGTAAACATCTAAGTTAACTCCTAACACAAACTATCCTACCCCAATAAATTAATTAACTCTAATAATTACCAAATTAAAAAGAAAACCGCAAAATTTGAAATTAAATGCAAAAGTAAGATATTTTTGTGATTTTTCCCTTTTTATAAAATAACCTAATTACTGATTAATTCCTAAAAAGTGAGATTAATTCCTAAATGCAAATGCACATATTTTGTATTTTTTCATTAATTAAACAAGAAATAAAAATGCACAGACAACCGCAAACAATTAACACAAAATGCCACGAAAATCAACAAAATTGCAAGTAATGAAAAGAAATTATTTTGTTTTGAATTTATGGGAATAATTCATATAGGGCAAAAATCACGTGCTCACAGCTGCCCTCTTTGCTCGGAAACACGAAGAGTTTTCGTGCAAAGATAAGCGAGCGGATACGAGTGATTTTTGCCCATTTGAATACTCCGTGCGAAGCATTTTTGAAAGATTTGACCGCACCCTGCTTCTGAGGTTGCCTACATATCCTTGGCTAAAAAGGAATCAGGTCAGTGTAGTTCAGGAATGTCTGGTAGCTGGGATTACCATGAAGCTGTGATTTCACTGTTGCTGCTGCTGCTGCTACTGCTTACTGAAACCCCATTATTACACCATGTCAAAGTAAAAGAAGCTAGACTAAACTATGGTCTATGAATTACAAAACCTATCTATGTCTTCAAACTTGATCTTGTATTTCTTGTTGCCTTGTGAACTTGCATTCTCTCGATGCAATTCTTTTGTTGTTGCCTTGAATTGTGATCGGAGATGTTTTGCCGTTTCTCCGAGTGATGCTTGACTGCTAAAATTTGAGATATATGCCTCTATTCTCCAGGCGAGCTCCTGACTACTACAACTTGAAATATATGCCTCTGTTCTCCAGGCGGGCTCCTGACTGCTAAAACTTGAAATATATGCCTCTGTTCTCCAGGCGGGCTCCTGACTGCTAAAACTTGAACTATGTGCCTCTGTTCTCCAAGCAGGCTCCTGACTACTAAAACTTGAAATATATGCCTCTGTTCTCCAGGCAGGCTCCTGATTGCGAAAACTTGAAATATATGCCTCTGTTCTCCAGGCGGGCTCCTGATTTCAACAAAAATAGACAAACAAAGAAGAATTTTTCTGTCCCAGTTTGGTGACTGGGCGCATCGTGTTACCGAATATTACTAGAAATTGAAAGCTAAAATCCTGAATTGTACTTCCCTTGTTCTCCAGGTGGGCGCCTGATTGCTGAATCTTGAAATGTATTCCCTTGTTCTCCAGGTGGGCGCCTGATTGCTGAAATTTGAAATGTATTCCCTTGTTCTCCAGGTGGGCGCCTGATTGCTGAACTTGAAATGTATTCCCTTGTTCTACAGGTGGGCGCCTGATTGCTGAGACTTGAAATGTATTCCCTTGTTCTCCAGGTGGGCGCCTGATTGCTGAACTTGAAATGTATTCCCTTGTTCTCCAGGTAGGCGCCTGATCGCTGAATCTTGAAATGTACTCCCTTGTTCTCCAGGTGGGCGCCTGATTGCTGAATCTTGAAATATATTCCCTTGTTCTCCAGGTGGGAACCTAATTGCTGAACTTGAAATGTATTCCCTTGTTCTCCAGGTGGACGCCTGATCGCTGAATCTTGAAATGTACTCCCTTGTTCTCCAGGTGGGCGCCTGATTGCTGATCTTGAAATGTATTCCCTTATTCTCTAGGTGGGCGCCTGATTGTTGAATATTCAAATGTATTCCCTTGTTCTCCAGGTGGGCGCCTGATTGCTGACACTTCAAATGTACTCCCTTGTTCTCCAGGTGGGCGCCTGATTGCTGAACTTGAAACGTATCCCCTTGTTCTCCAGGTGGGCGCCTTATTGCTGAAATTTGAAAAGTATTCCCTTGTTCTTCAGGTGGGCGCCTGATTTCAACAAAATAAACAACAAAGAAAATTTCTGCCCCAGTTTGGTAACCGGGTACAGCATGTTATCAAGAACAA